>NC_066637.1:5000-7500 GCF_025201925.1 Gopherus flavomarginatus | reverse complement strand
GGGTTAGGGTTAGGGTTTAGGGTTAGGGTTAGGGTTAGGGTTAGGGTTAGGGTTAGGGTTAGGGTTTAGGGTTAGGGTTAGGGTTAGGGTTAGGGTTAGGGTTAGGGTTAGGGTTAGGGTTAGGGTTAGGGTTAGGGTTAGGGTTAGGGTTAGGGTTAGGGTTAGGGTTAGGGTTAGGGTTAGGGTTAGGGTTAGGGTTAGGGTTAGGGTTAGGGTTAGGGTTAGGGTTAGGGTTAGGGTTAGGGTTAGGGTTAGGGTTAGGGTTAGGGTTAGGGTTAGGGTTAGGGTTAGGGTTAGGGTTAGGGTTAGGGTTAGGGTTAGGGTTAGGGTTAGGGTTAGGGTTAGGGTTAGGGTTAGGGTTAGGGTTAGGGTTAGGGTTAGGGTTAGGGTTAGGGTTAGGGTTAGGGTTAGGGTTAGGGTTAGGGTTAGGGTTAGGGTTAGGGTTAGGGTTAGGGTTAGGGTTAGGGTTAGGGTTAGGGTTAGGGTTAGGGTTAGGGTTAGGGTTAGGGTTAGGGTTAGGGTTAGGGTTAGGGTTAGGGTTAGGGTTAGGGTTAGGGTTAGGGTTAGGGTTAGGGTTAGGGTTAGGGTTAGGGTTAGGGTTAGGGTTAGGGTTAGGGTTAGGGTTAGGGTTAGGGTTAGGGTTAGGGTTAGGGTTAGGGTTAGGGTTAGGGTTAGGGTTAGGGTTAGGGTTAGGGTTAGGGTTAGGGTTAGGGTTAGGGTTAGGGTTAGGGTTAGGGTTAGGGTTAGGGTTAGGGTTAGGGTTAGGGTAGGGTTAGGGTTAGGGTTAGGGTTAGGGTTAGGGTTAGGGTTAGGGTTAGGGTTAGGGTTAGGGTTAGGGTTAGGGTTAGGGTTAGGGTTAGGGTTAGGGTTAGGGTTAGGGTTAGGGTTAGGGTTAGGGTTAGGGTTAGGGTTAGGGTTAGGGTTAGGGTTAGGGTTAGGGTTAGGGTTAGGGTTAGGGTTAGGGTTAGGGTTAGGGTTAGGGTTAGGGTTAGGGTTAGGGTTAGGGTTAGGGTTAGGGTTAGGGTTAGGGTTAGGGTTAGGGTTAGGGTTAGGGTTAGGGTTAGGGTTAGGGTTAGGGTTAGGGTTAGGGTTAGGGTTAGGGTTAGGGTTAGGGTTAGGGTTAGGGTTAGGGTTAGGGTTAGGGTTAGGGTTAGGGTTAGGGTTAGGGTTAGGGTTAGGGTTAGGGTTAGGTGTTAGGGTTAGGGTTAGGGTTAGGGTTAGGGTTAGGGTTAGGGTTAGGGTTAGGGTTAGGGTTAGGGTTAGGGTTAGGGTTAGGGTTAGGGTTAGGGTTAGGGTTAGGGTTAGGGTTAGGGTTAGGGTTAGGGTTAGGGTTAGGGTTAGGGTTAGGGTTAGGGTTAGGGTTAGGGTTAGGGTTAGGGTTAGGGTTAGGGTTAGGGTTAGGGTTAGGGTTAGGGTTAGGGTTAGGGTTAGGGTTAGGGTTAGGGTTAGGGTTAGGGTTAGGGTTAGGGTTAGGGTTAGGGTTAGGGTTAGGGTTAGGGTTAGGGTTAGGGTTAGGGTTAGGGTTAGGGTTAGGGTTAGGGTTAGGGTTAGGGTTAGGGTTAGGGTTAGGGTTAGGGTTAGGGTTAGGGTTAGGGTTAGGGTTAGGGTTAGGGTTAGGGTTAGGGTTAGGGTTAGGGTTAGGGTTAGGGTTAGGGTTAGGGTTAGGGTTAGGGTTAGGGTTAGGGTTAGGGTTAGGGTTAGGGTTAGGGTTAGGGTTAGGGTTAGGGTTAGGGTTAGGGTTAGGGTTAGGGTTAGGGTTAGGGTTAGGGTTAGGGTTAGGGTTAGGGTTAGGGTTAGGGTTAGGGTTAGGGTAGGGTTAGGGTTAGGGTTAGGGTTAGGGTTAGGGTTAGGGTTAGGGTTAGGGTTAGGGTTAGGGTTAGGGTTAGGGTTAGGGTTAGGGTTAGGGTTAGGGTTAGGGTTAGGGTTAGGGTTAGGGTTAGGGTTAGGGTTAGGGTTAGGGTTAGGGTTAGGGTTAGGGTTAGGGTTAGGGTTAGGGTTAGGGTTAGGGTTAGGGTTAGGGTTAGGGTTAGGGTTAGGGTTAGGGTTAGGGTTAGGGCTAGGGTTAGGGTTAGGGTTAGGGTTAGGGTTAGGGTTAGGGTTAGGGTTAGGGTTAGGGTTAGGGTTAGGGTTAGGGTTAGGGTTAGGGTTAGGGTTAGGGTTAGGGTTAGGGTTAGGGTTAGGGTTAGGGTTAGGGTTAGGGTTAGGGTTAGGGTTAGGGTTAGGGTTAGGGTTAGGGTTAGGGTTAGGGTTAGGGTTAGGGTTAGGGTTAGGGTTAGGGTTAGGGTTAGGGTTAGGGTTAGGGTTAGGGTTAGGGTTAGGGTTAGGGTTAGGGTTAGGGTTAGGGTTAGGGTTAGGGTTAGGGTTAGGGTTAGGGTTAGGGTTAGGGTTAGGGTTAGGGTTAGGGTTAGGGTTAGGGTTAGGGTTAGGGTTAGGGTTAGGGTTAGGGTTAGGTTAGGGTTAGGGTTTAGGGTTAGGGTTAGGGTTAGGGTTAGGGTTAGGG
>NC_066636.1:25713758-25716258 GCF_025201925.1 Gopherus flavomarginatus | reverse complement strand
CTAACCCTAACCCTAACCCTAACCCTAACCCTAACCCTAACCCTAACCCTAACCCTAACCCTAACCCTAACCCTAACCCTAACCCTAACCCTAACCCTAACCCTAACCCTAACCCTAACCCTAACCCTAACCCTAACCCTAACCCTAACCCTAACCCTAACCCTAACCCTAACCCTAACCCTAACCCTAACCCTAACCCTAACCCTAACCCTAACCCTAACCCTAACCCTAACCCTAACCCTAACCCTAACCCTAACCCTAACCCTAACCCTAACCCTAACCCTAACCCTAACCCTAACCCTAACCCTAACCCTAACCCTAACCCTAACCCTAACCCTAACCCTAACCCTAACCCCTAACCCTAACCCTAACCCTAACCCTAACCCTAACCCTAACCCTAACCCTAACCCTAACCCTAACCCTAACCCTAACCCTAACCCTAACCCTAACCCTAACCCTAACCCTAACCCTAACCCTAACCCTAACCCTAACCCTAACCCTAACCCTAACCCTAACCCTAACCCTAACCCTAACCCTAACCCTAACCCTAACCCTAACCCTAACCCTAACCCTAACCCTAACCCTAACCCTAACCCTAACCCTAACCCTAACCCTAACCCTAACCCTAACCCTAACCCTAACCCTAACCCTAACCCTAACCCTAACCCTAACCCTAACCCTAACCCTAACCCTAACCCTAACCCTAACCCTAACCCTAACCCTAACCCTAACCCTAACCCTAACCCTAACCCTAACCCTAACCCTAACCCTAACCCTAACCCTAACCCTAACCCTAACCCTAACCCTAACCCTAACCCTAACCCTAACCCTAACCCTAACCCTAACCCTAACCCTAACCCTAACCCTAACCTAACCCTAACCCTAACCCTAACCCTAACCCTAACCCTAACCCTAACCCTAACCCTAACCCTAACCCTAACCCTAACCCTAACCCTAACCCTAACCCTAACCCTAACCCTAACCCTAACCCTAACCCTAACCCTAACCCTAACCCTAACCCTAACCCTAACCCTAACCCTAACCCTAACCCTAACCCTAACCCTAACCCTAACCCTAACCCTAACCCTAACCCTAACCCTAACCCTAACCCTAACCCTAACCCTAACCCTAACCCTAACCCTAACCCTAACCCTAACCCTAACCCTAACCCTAACCCTAACCCTAACCCTAACCCTAACCCTAACCCTAACCCTAACCCTAACCCTAACCCTAACCCTAACCCTAACCCTAACCCTAACCCTAACCCTAACCCTAACCCTAACCCTAACCCTAACCCTAACCCTAACCCTAACCCTAACCCTAACCCTAACCCTAACCCTAACCCTAACCCTAACCCTAACCCTAACCCTAACCCTAACCCTAACCCTAACCTTAACCCTAACCCTAACCCTAACCCTAACCCTAACCCTAACCCTAACCCTAACCCTAACCCTAACCCTAACCCTAACCCTAACCCTAACCCTAACCCTAACCCTAACCCTAACCCTAACCCTAACCCTAACCCTAACCCTAACCCTAACCCTAACCCTAACCCTAACCCTAACCCTAACCCTAACCCTAACCCTAACCCTAACCCTAACCCTAACCCTAACCCTAACCTAACCCTAACCCTAACCCTAACCCTAACCCTAACCCTAACCCTAACCCTAACCCTAACCCTAACCCTAACCCTAACCCTAACCCTAACCCTAACCCTAACCCTAACCCTAACCCTAACCCTAACCCTAACCCTAACCCTAACCCTAACCCTAACCCTAACCCTAACCCTAACCCTAACCCTAACCCTAACCCTAACCCTAACCCTAACCCTACCCCTAACCCTAACCCTAACCCTAACCCTAACCCTAACCCTAACCCTAACCCTAACCCTAACCCTAACCCTAACCCTAACCCTAACCCTAACCCTAACCCTAACCCTAACCCTAACCCTAACCCTAACCCTAACCCTAACCCTAACCCTAACCCTAACCCTAACCCTAACCCTAACCCTAACCCTAACCCTAACCCTAACCCTAACCCTAACCCTAACCCTAACCCTAACCCTAACCCTAACCCTAACCCTAACCCTAACCCTAACCCTAACCCTAACCCTAACCCTAACCCTAACCCTAACCCTAACCCTAACCCTAACCCTAACCCTAACCCTAACCCTAACCCTAACCCTAACCCTAACCCTAACCCTAACCCTAACCCTAACCCTAACCCTAACCCTAACCCTAACCCTAACCCTAACCCTAACCCTAACCCTAACCCTAACCCTAACCCTAACCCTAACCCTAACCCTAACCCTAACCCTAACCCTAACCCTAACCCTAACCCTAACCCTAACCCTAACCCTAACCCTAACCCTAACCCTAACCCTAACCCTAACCCTAACCCTAACCCTAACCCTAACCCTAACCCTAACCCTAACCCTAACCCTAACCCTAACCCTAACCCTAACCCTAACCCTAACCCTAACCCTAACCCTAACCCTAAC